>NC_140991.1:86227086-86242086 GCF_052327205.1 Somniosus microcephalus | reverse complement strand
TTCTCCCAATTGTAGTAAAAGTCACGCAAAGGATTCTGACATCTCGTCACCATGCATAAGAACACGCATGTTTGTGGTCAAATGGACTGTTTGCACAGCTGGCCACAGATGGGATGCCTTGAGACATGCATTGAGTTCATCCGCTGGAGTTCCTCTGGGGACAACTGGCAGGGTTTGGCGGAAATCACCTGCCAGCAACAGGGTGGTGCCACCCATCAGCCTATCGTTGCCTCTCAGATCTTGAAGTGTTCTGTTGAGTGCTTCAAGTGCCCTCTTGTGGGCCATTGTACACTCATCCCACACAATGAGTCTACACTTTTGAAGCAATTCAGGCAGCACCAGTTCCTTTGCTAATGTTACACACTGGGGTGTTCTTGGGTTGTCAGATCCAGAGGGAGAGCAAAGGTTGAGTGGGCAGTGCGATCCCCTTGGAGAAGAGTTGCAGCGATTCCTGATGAGGCAACAGCCAGTGCAATGTATCCCTTAGAGCGAACCATGGCCAGTAAAAGATTGATCAGGAATGTCTTTCCTGTTCCACCAGGTGCATCGAGGAAGATAATGCCACCTGCATTGTTTTCCACCATATGCACAGCCAACCTGTATGTCTCTTTCTGGTCTGGAACCAATTTAGGATCAATGACGGTGACAAAGGAGGGTCAGTTCCTCAACATTGTAGGTGGTTTCCCTGAGGACCTCTCCCGCTGAGACCTGGAGAATCATTCCTATTGGGAGATGGAAGGTTCAACTTAGTTAGAGACTTGCCAGCCAATGCCAAAGTCTTGTCCTCCAGAAGGATCAATACCTGATTGTACATTGCATCAGTGAAGTTCAGCGTCATTGTGGGGTTGGCTGTCTTGAGTTGGTGTAAGATGTCTTCTGTGAGGCTGTCTTTGTGATCTTCCCACAACTGCATCGGGTTGGAAGGGCTGCAGAGGGCAATGATAATGGCAAAGAGATTTCGTAGCCTATTGGGGGAGTAAGACAGAGCAGCTTCTGTCATCATCGCATGCCAATGAATGTCATCCTCAATGAGTCCCTCTCCTGCAGCAAGCTTCTTGAAAGGAGTCACATAGATGGCCAGTGACAGTCTTGAGGTCATTAAATGATGTTGGCCCAGCAACGTCATGGAGGAGTAGATGAAGGTGAAAGCACTGTGTTGTTTGGATAAGAACATAAGAACATAAGAAATAGGAGCAGGAGTAGGCCAATTGGCCCCTCGAGCCTGCTCCGCCATTCAATAAGATCATGGCTGATCTGATCCTAACCGCCAATCCACTATGACAGGACTATCTCCTGAATCTAACAGCATTAGACACACGAAAAACAGGAGCAGGATCAGGCTACACGGCCCCTGGGCCCGCTCCGCTACCCACAGGACCATGACCTATCCGAACCTAGACTCATGTCCAAATTCCTGCCCGCTCCCCGTAACCCTTAATTCCCTTTTCTACTAGGAAACTGTCTATTTCTGTTTTAAATTTATGTAATGATGTAGCTTCGACAGCTTTTTGGGGCAGCATATTCCATGGACCTACCACCCTCTGAGTGAAGTAGTTCCTCCTCATCTCAGTTTTGAATGGACTGTGTAGACTCTGCCAAGTGCATCTGCTGAGTACACCCCTGTATGACCAGGAACTTCCTTCTGACCTGCTCCAGGGCGCCGAGCCCGCCATGTCTTGTTTGGCTGCCAGGTGTAGTATTTGGGCACCTGATGATACAAAAGTGTCTTGGCAAAGTCATTCGTTTGGCACAACTCAAAGAATGCTGTAAGTTTTGTCTTTGGAGGTTCCTCGGCATGTTGGCTGGCATTTCCTGGTCGGAATAAAACCCTTTGTCCATTTTGCAAGTGAACATCCAATTTAGTGACAGTGGGGTAACGGTTGTGGACGTCAAATCCAAAAGTTCGCCAGGCTGCCTCATTGCTGCAGATGTAATGGCCCATCAGATGTGTGGTGATCTCATCATTTTGATTCTGCTGTCCAGCCGGTTGAAGATCAATGACAGCTTGGTCACTGCCCTTATGGATGTACTTGCATACATATTTGATAGACTTAACTGAGTGGCAGTACTCCACATTGATGTGACATTTGAAGAGCCTGGATAGGAGTGGACAGTAAGGAACAATCCAACGGTTGTCAACTTCAAATGTCTGTCTTTGCTGTGTTGTCTGATTTGATGGACCAGGTTGACCTGAGTCGCTAGATTTTCTAGTTTGCATTCTTTTCTCAGTGCTGAAACCTCCACTCTCTTTGCCCCTTCTCCTGTACAAAGGATAGCCATCATCCCCATGCTGAGTTTCTTCATGGAATGGCTTTGGGTACCCTTTTGTACATGCATTGTTTTTCATGCAGGGAGAAGAAGGGTTGTGTCGCCCACAAGAACCATGAATCATAGTTTTTTACAACAACATCAAAGAGGATTGGATCCTGGTCCTTATCGGGTAGCTCTGCAGAGATGAAGGAATCAGCTTGATTGGGGTGAATCTTTGCCTGAAGCCAGAGTAAAAGATGAACATGAGGAAGTCCTCTCTTCTGCCACTCAATGCTGTACCTGTAGCAATGGTGTGCACTAAAAAGTTTGCTCACAGTCAGGAGTTTGAGCAGTTTTTTAACTTTGAGGTTGAAGACCCGTGCTATCACAGAATCACAGAATCCCCACAGTGCAGATAGAGGCCATTTCGGCCCATCGAGCCTGCACTGACACATATCCCACCCTATCCCCGTGTATTTAATCCCCTAACACTAAGGGTCAATTTATCATAGCCAAATCAACCTAACCCACACATCTTTGGACTGTGGGAGGAAACCGGAGCACCCGGAGGAAACCCATGCAGACACAGGGAGAATGTGCAAACTCCACACAGACAGTCGCCCGAGGCCGGATTTGAACCCGGGTCACTGGCGCTGTGAGGCAACAGTGCTAATCACTATGCCACTGTGCCCCCGTGCCTTTCAGTACCAGCTTTGGCTGGGAACTCCTGCCATTGGGGATTGCAAATCATGGTGATGAAGAGGTCAGGTCTGCCATAGTTTCTGACATAGGTCATGGCATCTTGCGTCTGCTCATGCATGTACCTAGGACCTCCAATGAAGGTGGATGGTAGGATGACCAGTTGACCAATGTTGCCTCAGTGTTGCCATCATTGGCCACAGCATCTCGTAAGTGTATATAGTCTGTGACTCTCAAATGATTTTGGTTATTCCGGAACCAATTAAGCCGCTCTCCTATTTTTGCATACATGTCAGTGAGGAACTGGTGGAGAAGTCCTCCACACTGAAGCAGGTGGTTTGAAGCAGTTTGTCGTTCCATCAGCCTGTATGAATAGAATTCCATGGCAGAAACCATCTTTTGCCTTTGGGCTGTAGGTGGCACACCAGTTTTGGGGTCAACATGTTGGATCTTGTTATAGGCATCGTATCCATCTTCCCCAAGGCAAAACAAAAGCGGGTATTGCAGAGGATCATATGACCTGTGAAGCTCAGAAATTATTTGTAGTGGACCACCTCTCATATGCAAGACAATGTCCCGTTGTTCAAATTCTTGGCCCACAATGACAATGGCTACTTCATTGGTGGTCGGAGCATTGAAGCGTCGCTCATGTTCACCTGCAGGAGTCTTGTCAGCTTTGATGACAACTTTGAGATCTTCATTTGTTGTTTTTTCAATGGCTGTTTTGAAACTCTTAACATATGGGTTTTGGTGATGAAGCATGTCCTGTAACCCAAGCAAAGTTTGAAGCTTGATTTGGTGTTGTTGTGTGGAGAGAACAGCAGCTTCCCTGTGGCGATTGGCTTGCTCTTCGTCATCACCCAAGAAGTAGATTTGCAGAAACTGAGGTCTTTCGTTTGGTAGAGGAAGTAGTGAGCCAGCTGTATGGTACACCTGTCCATGAACTTTAAAAGTTGGGCAAAATCCTGATTCACGCACTCTGTTTGCACCAAAAGAGGTCATTGCAAAGCAGTTGTTGTACTTTCTGATGTGAGTGAGGAAATGTGTTGAAGCTGGATTTCGGCCGAACAGAAGTGAGTGTAGGGGTTCAGGCGGAGCTGTTAGTGTTGCAAGTTTAACCTTTCCTCCATTGCAGCATATCCCAGCAATTTCCCCTTCCCACTTCAGAGTGCCACAGTGAGGGCAAATGACGGTCATCTTGCCAATGATGGCTGTGGGGTCTGTAACGTCCGTGTGTAATTGAGACACGGACTGCAGGAGTTGGTTATAACAGGTGTTTACTGAATGGAGACAAAACTGGAACTACTATAGAAAGTTACTACACAGGCTTATATACCAGGGTGGTCACTACTGGTACTGCAGTATACAGGGGCTGCAGAATATAATTCCTTCTTCAAAGTACATACACTACAATTCCTCCCCTTTTAGCTAAACAGTACGTAACATTCGATTAATAATTAAATAACATATTTACAATTACAGTTGCTATATACATTAGCTGAAGTTAAGCAATTATAAATTCAGTCTTTGAGGAGGCTTCCTGATTCTGTCCGGATAACGCCTCTTTGGGGTATCAGGTTCTTCCGGCAAAGTTGATTCGGGATCAATGTCGTTGTTTGGTTCGTCTGCTTCCAATATCACCGATTCTGAGGTAGATGCAATTGGTACTTCGGTTTCATCACCAGGTGCATCGGATCGTGGTGTGGATTTGACGTTTTCCAGTGACTCTAGAATCTGGTCAGCATGGCGTCTTACAATGCTCTCTCCAACGTCCACGGTATACATTAGAGGTCCTTGCCATGTGCAGATCGTTCCTGGCTGCCATTTCTCTGTGCGGTAGTCCCGGGCCAAACCTGGTTGACCTATCTTAAAACTCCTGGTTGGCCTTTCATTCATATTCTGAAACTGCCTGTTTTCCACATCTCTTCTGATGTTTGGCTTAACCAAATCCAAGCGGCATCTTAGTCTTCGATTGAAGAACATCATGGCTGGAGTTTGGTTGGTAACCGCATGTGTCGCATTCCAGTAGGCAAACAAGAAGTTATCCACCTTGTGTTGTAGGGGTATGTCTTCATTACACATTGCCTTGATAGCCTTCTTGAATGTTTGAACGAACCTCTCAGCCAATCCATTGGTGGCTGGATGATATGGGGCGGATGTGTAATGCTTAACACCATTGTTCTTTAAGAACCTCTGGAACTCTTCAGACACAAACTGTGGTCCATTGTCGGAGCAAATCTGTTCAGGCAGCCCATTTCTGGCGAATATGGTTCGTAAGACTGTGATGGTTTTTTCTGTGGTGGTTGAGGACATTTTTATTACCTCTGGCCACTTTGAATGTGCATCCACCGCAATTAAAAACATCGAGTCCATAAATGGACCAGCAAAATCAATGTGTACCCTTTGCCATGGAGATGAGGGCCACTCCCATGGATGTAGAGGGGCTTGTGGTGGGGCGTTTTGGACCTTCTGGCATCCTGTACAGCTCTTGGTCATCTCTTCGATTTCTCTATCGATTCCCGGCCACCACACAAACGCTCTGACTAAGTTCTTCATTTTTACCCCTCCCAGATGACCCTCATGAAGCTCATTGAGCACTCTATCCTTCAATTTGGGTGGAATTACTACTCTGGATCCACACATCAAGGTTCCTCGGCACACTGACAGCTGTTCTCTTCTCGGCGAGAATGCTGGCAACAGTGGTTCGCCATGTGCTGGCTATCCCTTCACCGTTAAATCATAGACCCTGGAGAGTGTCGGGTCATTTCGTGTTTCCTTTTCTATGCTTGCATTCATCACAGGTAGACATTCGACTATGGTCGAGTGGAATATCTCCACAGGATCCACTGCAGGTGCTTCTTCCACCGTCGTCAACGGTAGGCGCGACAATCCATCAGCATTCCCATGCTGTTTAGTTCCTTTGTACTCGATGTCATATTGGTGTGCCCCTAGGAAAAGGGACCACCTCTGTAGCCGTTGTGCTGTCATTATCGGGACGCCCTTCTTAGGGTTGAAAATGGAGACAAGAGGTTGATGATCAGTTAGTAGAGTAAATTTCTCTCCGTGCAGGTAGTGATTGAACTTCTTCACCCCCCACACCAGGCTGAGGGCCTCTCTGTCAATCTGGGCGTAGTTACGCTCGGCTGCAGTTAACGAGCGTGACGCAAAAGCTATCGGCCTCTCTGAACCATCAAGGGATTTATGTGACAGTACTGCTCCAACGCCGTAGAGCGACGCATCACACGCCAGTCTTATCGGTAGTGATGGGTTGTAGTGAGCCAATACTTCTCTTGAAGTGATCAGGCCTTTACACTTCTGAAAGGCCCGCTTACATTCATCGCTCCATTTCCATGTTACTCCAGTTTGTAGCAGGGCATTCAGTGGGTGCAGAATTGTGGACAAATTCGGCAAAAACTTATGGTAGTAATTCACCAATCCGAGGAATGACCTCAGTTGCGACACATTTTCAGGCGCTGGAGCCTTAACTACCGCTTCAATTTTGTCAGGGGACTTATGTAACCCCTCTTCATCAATCACGTGGCCACAGTACGATATTTGCTTCTTAAAAAACTCGCACTTGGGGCGATTGGCTCGTAGCCCGTGTTCTCTTAGTCTAGTGAGCACCTGCTCTAGGTTGGCAAGGTGTTCACTGTCATTTTCACCTGTCATGAGGATGTCGTACAAGTAACACTGAGTCCCCGGAATCCCTTGCAGGACTTGTTCCATCGCTCTTTGCCATATAGCCGGAGCTGATGCAACTCCGAATACCAGTCGATTATACTGGTAAAGACCTTTGTGAGTGTTTATCGTGAGATATTTCCTAAAGGATTCTTCAACCTCCATCTGCAAATATGCTTCTGCTAGGTCAATTTTTGTAAAACGTTTCCCTCCAGATAGTGAGGCGAAAATATCTTCTATCCTCGGAAGAGGATACTGTACTGTGTGAAGGACTGGGTTCACAGTCACCTTGAAGTCCCCACAGATGCGAACCTTCCTTGGCTCCTCAGACTTATTGTTTAACGTTTTCTTCATGACAGGAATGATGGGTGTCGCCCACTCACTCCAGTCTACCTTAGTTAGCACGCCTGCATTCTCCAGATTCTCCAGCTCTGCCTCGACGGCTGGGCGAATTGCATACGGTACCGGTCTTGCTTTGAAAAACTTGGGAATTGCATTCTCTTCTATTTTTATCGAGGCGGATACGCCTTTAAGAGTTCCCAGTTTTTGTTGAAATACCTCTTTAGCGTTAGCCAAGATTTTTGACAATCGTCCAGGTGTGACGTCGTCATCCTTTTTACCAGCCACCGTCAGTGCCTGAATGGAGTGCCAGTCTAAACTTATCTTTCTGATCCATTCATGTCCCAATAACGGTGGTCCACCATCTTGCAGTATGTACAGGTACAATTTCTGTATTTCCTTGCCGTTGTATTCGACAGGCACCCTTATTTTCCCCCTGGGGTATACTTTCTGCCCCGTATATGTCTTCAAGACAATGGATGTGTCTTTCAAGGATATGTGTGAGAATAGCCGCTCGTAGTCTCGTTGATTCATGACGGTCAGGGCTGATCCTGTATCCAATTCCATTTTGACTTGGGACCCTGCTATCGTGAGGGTGACCCAAATGGTTCGGTGGTCCTCTTTTGTGATTACGTTGTGTAGTTTGAGACAGCTTAGTCTCTTGTTCCCGGATTCACTGTCGCTCTTCTGGTCTTCAGAACTACTGTCTGTCATCTTTTGTACTTTCCTGTACTTTTCCTTAGTAGTCTTTTTGTTGTCATTAGTCTTCTTCCCGGACCTGCAAACTTGTGCAATGTGTCCCATCTTTCCGCATTGCCTGCATGTTTTGTCCTTGGACCAGCAGTCCTTCTGGTCATGGGTTGTTCTGCCGCAGCGATAACATTTTTCAAACCCCCGTGTCATTTCATGGGTGCCGTATTCCTGTGGCTTTTGCTGTATTTCCGCAGCTCCCCTTGCTGCTGCTTCGTACGATACTGCCACGCTGAAAGCCTTATCTAGCGTCAGCTCTTTCTCTGAGAGAAACCTCTTCTGGGTTCCTTCACTCAGGAGTCCACAGACAAATTTGTCCCGTAGGGTATCTGCCAGTCCTGCTCCGAACTGGCAGTGCTTTAATAGCTTGTGTAGTTCCGTAAGGTAATCAGCATTGCTCTCATCTTTATGCTGATTTCTCTTGTGGAATTTAAAACTTTCTGCTATCAGCAGCGGTGTAGGATTTAGGTGTTCCTGTAGGATATCAACAATTTTGTTAAAACTCTTCGCCATCGGTTTGACTGGAGTGATCAGGTTCCGCAATAGGCCGTACGTTCTTGCGCCCATTAAATTTAGTAGTACCGATGCCTTTTTCTCATCGGCTACTTCATTTGCCTTGCAATATACTTCGACTCTTTCCACATACGTGGTCCAGTCTTCTATTGCATTATCGAAGGCAGTGATATTTCCAGTCTTCGGCATCTTGGAGATCTAAGATGGCGCCTCCCGCGCTTTGCCTCCTTCCCCGATTGAACAAAATGGCGCCTCCCGCGCTTTGCCTTCTTCCCCGCTGGATTAAGATGGTGCCTCCTGCGCTTTTTTTCCGCTGCTGCTAGCGCTGTTGCTGGCGTTTTTATGCCTTGATGGCGACGCCCTATGGTCTTCGCGCACTTCCCTCCCCGCGCTGCTGCCAACGCCGCTCTCCGCGGTCCCCGTGGCAAACTGCAGCTCCTCGCGGATTTCTGCGCTTCTAATTTCTTTTATTTTTATTACTATCCCCGTCGTCAGAACAGACCCTATGGGACACTTTCCTCCCTCTTCTCGGGTCTGTACGCTGCCCAGCTTCGTAACACCGGCCGCGCCCTGTGTGCTCCACCCTCTCTCTCTCTCTCCTCTTCCCGACAACGCTGCTCGGCCCCATTGAAAAGCCACCCGATCGAGCTCTAGCCCGCCGCAGCCCAGGAAGGATCAGTGTACTACCTGCCACCAGCCCGACTAGCTGGAACACCATAGACTGGATAACCAAGCCCAGATCTCGACAGCCTCTCCTGCAAATCTTCGAATTCGATGAATCAGAGGCGGTTGCCCACAGTCGACGCCCGTTTCTTCTGTTTGTTTTTTTTTTCTTTTTGGATTTCTTCCTTCTGGCCTCGACCTCTAACAACTTCGCTTCAGGAATGGATCCCCGTGAGGTGGTGCAGAACTGTAGGTAAGTTCGGATCTGTTCGTCGCCAGTGTAACGTCCGTGTGTAATTGAGACATGGACTGCAGGAGTTGGTTATAACAGGTGTTTACTGAATGGAGACAAAGCTGGAACTACTATACAAAGTTACTACACAGGCTTATATACCGGGGTGGTCACTACTGGTACTGCAGTATACAGGGGCTGCAGAATATAGTTCCTTCTTCAAAGTACATACACTACAGGGTCTGCTTCATAATTGATGGTGGGTGTATAGGAGAAGGCTGCTCCGAGCCAATGACTCCAAATGTCAGCTCTGGCAATGCCCCTGCGTCTATTGGCAGCCTGGCGACGTGCCTGAGTCTGGTCAGGAGTCTCTGAGGCTCTGGCTTGGGTATGTCATGCCTGGTCAGCAGCTTGACGTCCCTGAGTCTGGTCAGGAGTCTCTGAGGCTCTGGCTTGGGCATGTCTCGCCTGCTCAGCAGCTTGACGTGCCTGAGTTTGGTCAGTAGTCTCTGAGGCTCTGGATTGGGTATGTCTCGCCTGGTCAGCAGCTTGACGTGCCTGAGTCTGGTCAGGAGTCTCTGAGGCTCTGGCTTGGGCATGTCTCGCCTGCTCAGCAGCTTGACGTGTCTGAGTTTGGTCAGTAGTCTCTGAGGCTCTGGCTTGGGTATGTCTCGCCTGGTCAACAGCTTGATGTGCCTGAGTTTGGTCAGTAGTCTCTGAGGCTCTGGCTTGGGTATGTCTCAGCTGGTCAGCAGCTTGACGTGCCTGAGTTTGGTCAGTAGTCTCTGAGGCTCTGGCTTGGGTATGTCTCACCTGGTCAGCAGCTTGACGTGCCTGAGTCTGGTCAGGAGTCTCTGAGGCTCTGTGAGCCTTTATTCGGTATGCATCAGAAGTGCTGCATCCAACTCTGCTACGTTTTCTTGGGGGCATGCTGTTATGAAAAAAGAAAAAATAATTTTTATATATATAAATGAGTTTGTTTGTCTGTCTGTCTGTGTGGGAAGGAGAGAGAGAGAGAGGGAAGAAGAGAGAGAGAGGGAAGGAGAGAGAGAGAGGTAAGGAGAGAGAGAGAGAGGGAAGAGGAGAGAGAGAGGGAAGGAGAGAGAGAGGGAAGGAGAGGGAGAGTGAAGGAGAGAGAGAGGGAAGGAGAGAGAGAGAGGGAAGGAGAGAGAGACAGAGAGAGAGAGGGAAGGAGAGAGAGAGAGGGAAGGAGAGAGAGAGGGAAGGAGAGAGAGAGGGAAGGAGAGAGAGAGAGAGGGAAGGAGAGAGAGACAGAGAGAGAGAGAGGGAAGGAGAGAGAGAGAGGGAAGGAGAGAGAGGGAAGGAGAGAGGGAGGGAGAGGGAAGGAGAGAGAGAGGGAAGCAGAGAGAGAGGGGGAAGGAGAGAGAGAGAGAGAGCGAGGGAGAGAGAGAGAGAGGGAAGGAGAGAGAGAGAGAAAGGGGAAGGGGGTGGGGGAAGGGGGTGGGGGAAGGGGGTGGGGGGAAGGGGGTGGGGGAAGGGGTGGGGGGAGGGGGGTGCAGGGAAGGGGGTGTGGGAGCAAGTGGTTGGGGGGGAAGGGGGGTGGGGTGAAAGGGGGGGTTGGAGGGAAAGGGGGTGGGGGGAAAGTGGGTGGGTGGGGTAAAGGGGGGGAAAGGGTGGGGGGGAAAGGGGGGGAAAGGGGGGGAGGGGGTGGGGGGGGGGAAAGGGGGGTGTGGGGCCTTGTTGACCCGGAGCCCTGCTCGCTTTCGGTCAGGCTCTCGGGCTGCGCGGTTGATGCCGCAGGGAAGGCCGCGCGCGGCGGCTCCCGCTTCGGACCGTCGCAGCGGCTTGCCTGCGGCCTAGCCGAGGGGGGGGAAATCCCGAGTCCCCGGCCCGTGACCGCAAATGGAGCCGAGCCCCGGGACCGGGCCGAGGGGGGGAAAGGCCGAGTCCCCGGCCCACGGCCGATACATCTCCCTGTCTGGGCTGGGAGCCTGGGACTGGATTTGCGCTGCCAGCAGTTGGAGAAGCCTAGGCCCCGGGGCCTCGGGCCCCTGCACTGACATGGCCCAGCCGAGCCCAGCGCCCCAGGCAACGCGCGCTCCGCAGGCGCCGCTCGGCCGCAGGCCACAAAGCAAGGAGGGAAACGAAAATGGCGGGAAGGAGAAGCCTACTCTTGGAACATGAAACTTAAAGTACTTATAAAAAATTTCTGGTTAAAGCTTTGTATAACATACACTTTACAACCTCACCAATTTTTATTAAAAAAGGGGGTCCTCACCTTTCACTGTGCTCTATCACAAACAACAATGGCTGCAGCTTGCTTTTCAGTTTGAAGGATTAGGCCGCGCCCATGCCTCCTGTGACGCAGTGCGCTCCCCCCGTAGGATTGGTCGACCTTCACGTCACTCAACGCTAATGAGCGGTAGGATTGGTCAACCGCTAATGAGCGGATTTTGTCCGTTTTTTGTATACTGTACGAACAATTTTTGTCTGACCAAAAAGTAAATGCATCTATGAGACTCCCCTGATCATCAGCTTTCTTTTGATATAACATATGTGTAGGTACGCTCTAAAACTTTTGAGTG
Organism: Somniosus microcephalus; assembly: GCF_052327205.1. NCBI lineage: Eukaryota > Metazoa > Chordata > Chondrichthyes > Squaliformes > Somniosidae > Somniosus > Somniosus microcephalus. Next base: position 86,230,416 of record NC_140991.1, on the reverse strand, counting down.
TATAGCGGACAGACAGACGGACAGACAGATGGAAAGACACCACTATCCTTTTATTTCATATATATACTTGCTGAAGTGCCCGGCGGTGCCGAGGGTTTTTTGAGGGCATGTTGTTGTTGGAAGAGAGAGAGAGAGAGAGCGACTGGGAGGAAGAGGGAGAGCGACTGGGGGGGAGAGAGAGAGCGACTGGGGGGAAGAGAGAGAGCGACTGGGGGGAAGAGAGAGAATGACTGGGGGGAAGAGAGAGAGCGACTGGGGGGAAGAGAGAGAGCGACTGGGGGGAAGAGAGAGAGCGACTGGGGGGAAGCGAGAGAGCGACTAGGGGGAAGAGAGAGAGTGACTGGGGGGAAGAGAGAGAGCGACTGGGGGGAAGAGAGAGAGCGACGGGGGGAAGAGAGAGAGCGACTGGGGGAAGAGAGAGAGCGACTGGGGGGAAGAGAGAGAGCGACTGGGGGGAAGCGAGAGAGCGACTAGGGGGAAGAGAGAGAGCGACTGGGGGGAAGAGAGAGAGCGACTGGGGGGAAGAGAGAGAGCGACGGGGGGGAAGAGAGAGATCGACTGGGGGGAGAAGAGACAGAGTGACTGGGGGGAGAGAGAGAGAGAGAGACTGGGGGGAGAGAGAGAGAGCGACTGGGGGAGCGAGAGAGAGAGAGACTGGGGGGAGAGAGAGAGAGAGACTGGGTGGGAGAGAGAGAGAGACTGGGGGAGAGAGAGAGAGATGGGGAGAGAGAGAGAGACTGGGGGGAGAAGAGAGAGAGAGCGACTGGGGGGAGAAGAGAGAGAGAGAGACTGGGGGGAGAGAGAGACTGGGGAGAGAGAGAGGGGGGAGAGAGAGAGGGGGACAGAGAGAGGGGGACAGAGAGAGGGGGAGGGAGGGGGCAGAGAGAGGGGGAGGGAGGGAGGGGGGAGAGAGAGAGGGGAGGGAGGGAGGGGAGAGAGAGAGAGGGGGAGGGAGGGGGAGAGAGAGAGGGGGAGAGGGGAGGGGGAAAGGGGAGGGGGAGAGGGGAGAGGGGAGGGGTGAGAGGGGAGGGGGAGAGGGGAGGGAGAGGGGGGAGAGGGAGAGGGGAGAGGGAGAGGGGAGAGGGAGGGGGGAGAGGGGAGGGGGAGAAGGGGGAGGGGGAGAGGGGAGGGGGGAAAAGGGAGGGAGGAGAAGAGAGAGACAGAGGGAAGGAGAGAGAGAGAGATGAGTCCCCGGCCCGCAGCTGCAAATGGAGCCGGGACCGGGCGTGAGGCGGCTTGAGGCTGTGAGAGAGGGCCGGGCCTGGTTGCCGGGGTAACCCTTCCCCCCCTTCCCGCCCTCCCGAGCCCTGCCCTCCGCCCTCCCGAGCCCCGGCCTCCCGAGCACCGGCCAGCCCTGCCCTCCTGAGCATCGCCCCCCCCCCCGCCCTCCCAAGCATCGGCACCCCCCGCCCTCCCGAGCATCGGCCCCCCGCCCGAGCCGGCTTCAAGACCGCCGATTGTGGCTGGGCCTGCGCACCGCGCAAGAAGAGAGAGAGAGAGATGCCGCCACTCAACGGAGCGGGCTCTGTGGGTGTGGGGGAGAAGTAGAAACATCGATATCAGCTTCTAGTCATTGGCACCAGTCACTCACCGCAGCTTCCAGTCATTGGCAGCAGTCACTTCGTTTATAGAAAACCCTCCGCCCTCCCGAGCCCCGGGACGGGGCCTGAGCGGGCTTTAGACCGCCGATTGCGGCTGGGCCTGTGGCCTAGTAGAGGGGGGGAAAGCCAGAGTCCTCAGGCAGCAAAAAAAGAGGGTGAAAAACAGGAAAATTAATCAGCTTACAAAAAGTTTTTAGAAATTAATTTACTTTTTTTAAAAACTATTTAATTGTGTACAGAAAGTGGGGAAAAAAATCAACTTAGGAATCAAGATGGCTGACACTCACCTCAGTTCAGAATGATTAGGCCCACCCACACACGCACCGATTGGTCAACCGTCAGGTCACTGAACTGTAGGATTGGTCAATCGTCACGTCACTCAACTCTAGGATGGCCCGCCCGCACACGCAATGAACCCGCCCCCGTGACGCAGCGATTGGTCAACCGTCAGGTCACTCGACTGTATGATTGGTCAACCTTCACGTCACTCAATGCTAATGAGCGGATAATGAGCGGAATTTTGAACGTTTTTTGGATACCGTCGGCACAATTTTTGTCTGACCGAAAAGTAAATACGCTTATGACCATTCCGGAATCATAAGCTTTCTTTTGATGTAACACGTGTGTAGGTACGCTCTATAACTTTTGAGTGTATAGAGGACAGACAGACAGACAGACGGAAGGACAGAAGAGCTATTTTATATATATAGATACTTGCTGGAGTGCCCGGCGGTGCCAAGGGTTTTTTGAGGGCATGTTGTTATGAAAAAAGTACAAATAATTTTTATATATATAAATGAGTTTGTTTGTCTGTCTGTCTGTCTGTGTGGGAAGGAGAGAGAGAGAGAGGGAAAGAGAAAGAGAGATACTGGGGGGGGTAGAGAGGCCCGGGGATCGAGAGAGAGACTGGGGGAGAAGAGAGAGACGGGGGGGAGAGAGAGACTGGGGGGCAGAGAGCGACTGGGGGGAAGAGAGAGAGACTGGGGGGAAGAGAGAGAGAGAGAGACTGGGGGGAAGAGAGAGAGAGAGAGACGGGGGAGTGAGAGAGAGAGAGAGACTGGGAGGGGGAAGAGAGGGAGAGAGAGAGACTGGGGGGGAAGAGAGAGAGAGAGACTGGGGGGAAGAGAGAGAGAGAGACAGACTAGGGGGAAGAGAGGACAGGATATGCTCTCATTGCAGTCAGGGAGTGGTGGAGACAGAGATGCACTTCCTCACAGCTTGTAGAAAATATCAGGGCATAAGGGAGAATTTCTACCCAAAATTCACAAAAATATGCCCGGAATTCAGAAATTTGAATGATGACCAAAAACTCCTATACCTACTAGGGGAAGAGAGAAATTGTGTAACCTTAGCAGCACACTATGTTACAGCTTGCCATAAACAGAGGGACAACCACTAAATATAAGAAAAGAGTATATACAAATTATATGAATGTATATTTATACGCTCAGGGATATATCTGTTTATGCACTGTATGGATAGATCTGTATTTTTGTGTACAACCATGAACGTTTTTCGATGCTTTGGCAACATAAGATGTACCTTGTCATGCCAATAAAGCAATTTGAATTGAATTGAATTGAATTGACTGGGGGAAGAGAGAGAGAGAGAGAGAGACTAGGGGAAGAGAGAGAGAGCGAGAGACTGGGGGGGAGAGAGAGGGAGACTGGGGGGAGAGGGAGAGAGAGACTGGGGGGGAGTGAGAGAGAGACTGGGTGGAAGAGAGAGA
>NC_140991.1:86204082-86226586 GCF_052327205.1 Somniosus microcephalus | reverse complement strand
GAGAGACTGGGGGGAAGAGAGAGAGAGAGACTGGGGGAAGAGAGAGAGAGACTGGGGGGAAGAGAGAGAGACTGGGGGAAGAGAGAGATAGAGAGACTGGGGGAAGAGAGAGAGAGACTGGGGGGAAGAGAGGGAGCGAGACTGGGGGGAAGAGAGAGAGAGAGAGACTGGGGGGAAGAGAGAGAGAGAGAGACTGGGGGAAGAGAGAGAGAGAGAGAGAGAGACCTGGGGGGGAAGAGAGAGAGAGACTGGGGGGAAGAGAGAGAGAGAGAGACTGGGGGGAAGAGAGAGAGAGAGACTGGGGGTGAAGAGAGAGAGAGAGAGACTGGGGGGAAGAGAGAGAGAGAGACTGGGGGGAAGAGAGGGAGAGATGAGAGAGAGAGAGAGCGAGACTGGGGGGAAGAGAGAGAGAGAGAGACTGGGGGGGAAGAGAGAGAGAGACTGGGGGGAAGAGAGAGAGAGAGAGACTGGGGGGAAGAGAGAGAGAGAGACTGGGGGGAAGAGAGAGAGAGAGACTGGGGGGAAGAGAGAGAGAGACTGGGGGGAAGAGAGAGAGAGAGACTGGGGGGAAGAGAGGGAGAGGGGGAAGAGAGAGAGAGAGAGCGAGCGAGACTGGGGGGAAGAGAGAGAGAGAGAGACTGGGGGGGAAGAGAGAGAGAGAGAGGACTGGGGGAAGAGAGAGAGAGAGAGAGAGACTGGGGGGAAGGGAGAGAGAGAGACTGGGGGGGAGAGAGAGAGAGAGACTGGGGGGGAAGAGAGAGAGAGAGAGAGAGAGGCTGGGGGGAAGAGAGAGAGAGAGAGACTGGGGGGAAAGAGAGGGAGAGAGAGAGAGAGACGGGGGAAGAGAGGGAGAGAGAGGGGGAAGAGAGAGAGGACTGGGGGGAAGAGAGAGAGAGACGGGGGGGAAGAGAGAGAGAGAGAGCGAGCGAGACTGGGGGGAAGAGAGAGAGAGAGAGACTGGGGGGGAAGAGAGAGAGAGACTGGGGAAGAGAGAGAGAGAGAGAGAGACTGGGGGAAGGGAGAGAGAGAGACTGGGGGGAAGAGAGAGAGAGAGATGAGAGAGAGAGAGACTGGGGGGAAGAGAGAGAGAGAGAGAGACTGGGGGGAAGAGAGAGGAGAGAGACTGGGGGGAAGAGAGTAAAAGCCAAATTGGATTCCTGCCAAACTATAGAACATCAGATCATATCTTCACCCTACAGACCCTAATTGACAAACACGTTCATCAAAACAAAGCAAAATCTACGCATGCTTTATAGATTTCCAGAAGGCTTTCGACTCCATCTGGCATGACGGTTTATTCCTGAAACATATCGAAAGCGGGGTAGGGGGAAAAACATATGATGTAATTAAATCAATGTATACAAACAACAAATGTGCAGTAAAAATTGGAGACAAACAAACAAAATACTTCCCACAGGGGAGGGGGGTGATGCAGGGCTTGCCATCTCACCGACACTCTTTAATATTTACATAAATGAATTGGCAAAACTACTTGAACAATCTACAGCACCCGGCCTCACCCTATATGAATCCAAGGTTAAATTCCTCCTCTATGCAGACGACCTGGTTCTGCTGTCACCAACTAAGGAGGGTCTACAGCAGAACCTGGATCTGCTGGAGTCATACTGCCAGACTTGGGCCATGACAATAAATCCCCAAAAAACCAAAGTCCTTGTGTTCCAGCAAAGATCCAGACATCAGGGACCCAAAATAAATTTCACACTAGGAACAACCAAAATTGAACAAACCACTAACTACACATACTTGGGCTTAAAAATCAGTTCTACGGGAAATTTCAAACTGGCTGTGAATGAACTTTAAGAGAAAGCAAGAAGGGCTTTCTATGCCATTAAAAAATCAATCCAAATAGAAATCCCAATTAGCATTTGGCTCAAAATTTTCAAATCAGTAATTGAACCAATTGCACTCTATGGCAGTGAGGTGTGGGGACCGCTAACACAACAAGAATTTGCAAAATGGGACAAACACCCAATTGAGATCCTACATGCAGAATTCTGTAAAAGTATACTCCGGACTCAAAGGAAAACCGTAAACAATGCATGCAGGGCAGAACTAGGCCAATATCCATTAATAATCACTATCCAAAAAAGAGCCACCAAATTTTGGAAACACCTAGAAATGAGCAACCCCCAATGCTATCACTACGAAGCCCTGAAATGCCAAGAGAGGACCATAAAGAAGAATACCTCAGTCAACTAGTCCTGGGACTCAGTGAAGTAACTACTAACACTACTAACAATAACCAGCCCCAGGACAGTGACAGCGTAACACAAAGAATTCGACCCAACACAATCGTCGCTAAGCAAAAGGAAAAATATCTGTCATATTGGGCAGAAACAACAAAAACCCAAAGCAAACTCATTGCTACTTGGCCCTAAACAGACAATACAACATGGCTGATTACCTGACCATGGTAAAGGATAGCAAACTGAGAAAAACTTTGACAATGTACAGACTTAGTGAACATAACCTGGTGATCGAAAAAGGTAGACACAGACAGACCCAGCTACCAAGAGAGGACAGGATATGCTCTCACTGCAGTCAGGGAGTGGTGGAGACAGAGATGCACTTCCTCACAGCTTGTAGAAAATATCAGGGCATAAGGGAGAATTTCTACCCAAAATTCACAAAAATATGCCCGGAATTCAGAAATTTGAATGACGCCCAATAACTCCCATACCTACTAGGGGAAGAGAGAAATTGCATAACACTAGCGGCACACTATGTTACAGCTTGCCATAAACAGAGGGACAACCAGTAAATATAAGAAAAGAGTATATATAAATTATATGAAAGTATATATTTATACACTCAGGGATATATCTGTTTATACACTGTATGGATAGATCTGTATTTTTGTGAACAAACATGAATGTTTTCCGATGCTTTGGCAACATAAGATGTAACTTGTCATGCCAATAAAGCGATTTGAATTGAATTGAATTGAATTGAGAGAGAGACTGGGGGGAAGAGAGAGAGAGACGGGGGAAGAGAGAGACTGGGGGGAAGAGAGAGAGAGAGAGAGAGACTGGGGGAAGAGAGAGAGAGAGACTGGGGGGAAGAGAGAGAGAGAGAGACTGGGGGGGGAAGAGAGAGAGAGAGAGACTGGGGGGAAGAGAGAGACTGGGGGAAGAGAGAGAGAGAGACTGGGGGGAAGAGAGAGACAGAGAGAGAGAGACTGGGGGGGAAGAGAGAGAGAGAGAGACTGGGGGGGAAGAGAGAGAGAGAGAGGCTGGGGGGAAGAGAGAGAGAGAGAGAGAGGCTGGGGGGAAGAGGAGAGAGAGAGACTGGGGGGGAAGAGAGAGAGAGAGAGAGGCTGGGGGAAGAGAGAGAGAGAGAGGCTGGGGGGAAGAGAGAGAGAGAGAGAGAGGCTGGGGGGAAGAGAGAGAGAGAGAGGCTGGGGGGGGGAAGAGAGAGAGAGAGACTGGGGGAAGTGAGAGAGAGAGACTGGGGGAAGAGAGAGAGAGAGAGAGACTGGGGGGGAAGAGAGAGAGAGAGAGAGACTGGGGGGGAAGAGAGAGAGAGAGAGACTGTGGGGAAGAGAGAGAGACTGGGGGGGGAGAGAGAGAGACTGGGGGAAGAGAGAGAGAGAGACTGGGGGGAAGAGAGAGAGAGACTGGGGGGAAGAGAGGAGAGAGAGACTGGGGGAAGAGAGAGAGACTGGGGGGAAGAGAGAGAGACTGTGGGGAAAAGAGAGAGAGCGAGGACTGGGGGGAAGAGAGAGAGAGAGACTGGGGGGAAGAGAGAGAGAGAGACTGGGCGGAAGAGAGAGAGAGAGACTGGGCGGAAGAGAGAGAGAGGACTGGGGGAAGAGAGAGAGAGGATGGGGGGAGACGAGAGAGAGAGACTGGGGGGAAGAGAGAGACTGGGGGGAAGAGAGAGAGAGACTGGGGGGGAGAGAGAGAGAGACTGGGGGGAAGAGAGAGAGAGGGAGACTGGGGGGAAGAGAGAGAGACTGGGGGAGAGAGAGAGAGAGAGACTGGGGGGAGAGAGAGAGAGAGAGAGACTGGGGGGGACGAGAGAGAGAGAGAGATGGGGGAAGAGAGAGAGAGAGACTGGGGGGAAGAGAGAGAGAGAGAGACTGGGGGAAGAGAGAGAGACTGGGGTGAGAGAGAGAGAGAGAGACTGGGGGAGAGAGAGAGAGACTGGGGGGACGAGAGAGAGAGAGATGGGGGAAGAGAGAGAGGAGAGACTGGGGGGAAGAGAGAGAGAGAGAGAGAGAGAGACGGGAAGAGAGAGAGACTGGGGGAGAGAGAGAGAGAGAGACTGGGGGGAAGAGAGAGAGAGACTGTGGGGAAAAGAGAGAGAGCGAGACTGGGGGGAAGAGAGAGAGAGAGGGACTGGGGGGGAGCCCTATATGCAATAAAAAGAAAATTCTACAACATCCAAATCCCAATCAAAATCTGGCTCAAAATATTTGACAGCATAATCCTGCCCATTGCACTGTACGGTAGTGAAGTATGGGGCCCGCTAAATCACCAATGCTACACTAAATGGGGAAAAACACACAATAGAAGCCCTACATGCAGAATTCTGCCGAAGCATCCTTCGCACCCAAGAAAAAACGCCAACAAATGCATGCAGAGCCGAACTAGGCAGATACCCACTGATAATAAACATCCAAAAACGAGCACTAAACTTCCTAAATCACCTCAAATCTAGCTCCCCAGACACACCTTCATTTCAAAGCCTTTCAGACCCAAGAGCTAAACCCAGAAAAGAGTCCCCTGAGTCAGCTGCTACTGAAACTAAGTACTCAGCCGGACCCTGACCAGCCCCAGACCAACACAGCCGTCCAAACACCAATCCGAGTGAACCAAATCATTAAAAAATGCAAAGAAACCTACCTGGAACATTGGAACAAAATAACCGAAAGCCAAAGCAGATTAGAATGTTACCGGGCCCTAAAAAGAGAATATTAACTGGCAGACTACCTCACGACCATCAGAGACACAAAACAGAGACAGACCCTCACCAGGTACAGACTAAGCGACCACCAACTGGAAATTGAAAAAGGCAGATACAAGAAATCCTGGCAGCCTAGAGAGAATAGAATATGCGATCAATGTCTGGCTGGCGAGGTTGAAACAGAAATGCATTTCCTCCTAAAATGCGAAAAATTCAACACATCAAGAAACATATTATTCAACAAGCTAAGCCAAACAACCCCAGATTTCAAGGAATTGGATGATCTGTCAAAATTGAGATTAGTCTTAGGAGAAGGAGACAGACCATACCTTGGGGCCAAATATGTAACAACATGTCACAACCTGAGGACTGTTTAAAATTAAGACTGTTTAAAATTAATATTGAACGTACCAATGAAGTACAAAGACTGTTTAAAATTAATATTGTTTTAAAAGTAATATTGTATGTACCCAACAAATGTCAAATCGATTGACACCTACAGAATGTTAGAAAACTGTACCTTTTTGCAATGTAAGCTTTGGCAATATGGTTCTCTGTAAACTTTCATGCCAATAAAGCATTTGAATTGAATTGAATTGAATTGAATTGAGAAAGAGAGAGAGAGAGAGACTGGGGGAAGAGAGAGAGAGACTGGGGGGAAGAGAGAGAGAGAGAGACTGGGGGAAGAGAGAGAGAGAGAGACTGGGGGGGAAGAGAGAGACTGGGGGGAAGAGAGAGAGAGAGACTGGGGGGGAAGAGAGAGAGAGAGAGACTGGGGGGAAGAGAGAGAGAGAGAGACTGGGGGGAAGAGAGAGAGAGAGAGACTGAGGGGAAGAGAGAGAGACTGGGGAGAGAGAGAGAGAGACTGGGGGGAGAGAGAGAGAGCGAGAGACTGGGGGAAGAGAGAGAGAGACGGGAAGAGAGAGAGAGAGAGACTGGGGGGAAGAGAGAGAGAGACTGGGGAAGAGAGAGAGAGAGAGAGAGAGAGAGACTGGGGGGAAGAAGAGAGAGACTGGGGGGAAGAGGAGAGAGAGAGAGAGAGAGAGAGAGAGACTGGGGGGAAGAGAGAGAGAGAGAGAGACTGGGGGGAAGAGAGCGAGAGAGAGAGAGAGAGGGACTGGGGGGGAAGAAGAGAGTGAGAGAGAGACTGGGGGAAGAGAGAGAGAGAGACTGGGGGAAGAGAGCGAGAGAGAGACTGGGGGGAAGAGAGCGAGAGAGGAGACTGGGGGGAAGAGAGCGATGAGAGAGACTGGGGGGAAGAGAGCGAGAGAGAGACTGGGGGGGAAGAGAGAGGGGAGACTGGGGGGGGAAGAGAGAGAGAGAGAGACTGGGGGGGAAGAGAGAGAGAGAGAGAGAGACTGGGGGGAAGAGAGAGAGAGAGACGGGGGGAAGAGAGAGAGACGGGGGGAAGAGAGAGAGAGACGTTGGGGGGGGGGGAAAGAGAGAGAGACTGCTGGATTTAGTTTGGGATTAGCATCGAGAGAGAGGGGGGGAAGGAGCGCCTCAGGCCCGGCCCGATGGACCCCTGCGAAGGAAGAAGGCAAGCTCTCCCTCCCTCTTCCCACCCCCTCACTCTTTCCCTCCCTCACCCTCTCCTCCCTCTCTCCCCCCCTGCCTCCCTCTCCTTGCCCCTGTCTCTCCCACCCCACTCTCCCTCCCTGCTCTCCCTCCCCACTCTCCCTCCCTAGCGCCTCAGGCCCGGACATTGAGCTGAGCCCCGGGACCGGGCCGAGGGGGGGAAAGGCTGAGTTCCCCGGCCCCGCGGCCCGCAAACTGAGCCGAGCCCCGGGAACGGGCCGAGGGGGGGGAAAGGCCGAGCCCGCCGGCCGCAAACGGAGCCGAGCCCCGGGAACGGGCCCGAGGGGGGGAAAGGCCGAGCCCGCGGCCGCAAACGGAGGCCGAGCCCGGGACCGGGCTGAGGGGGGTAAAGGCCGAGTCGCCGGCCCCGCGGCCGCAAATGGAGCCAAGCCCCGGGACCGGGCCGAGGGGGGGGAAAGGCCGAATCCCCGGCCACAAACTGAGCCGAGCCCCGGGACCGGGCCGATGGGGGGAAAGCCCGAGTCCCCGGTGGCAAACGGAGCCGAGGACCGTGCCAAGTGACCCCAACTCACCTCCCGCTAGCGTCCGTCCCGCCCCCGCCAGCCTTTACTAAGATGGCTACGCTCGGCTTCGCCAGCCTTTACCCAAGATGGCGGCGATCGCGGGCCGCTGGTTTGGAATTGGTCCCAGCGGGACGGGCGGTGGGGCGTGGCTGGTGAGCTGAGGCCTCAGGCCTGCAGGCAGCTCATCCACCGCCAAGGGGGGGAAAGCCCGAGTCCCCTTTGCAAATGGATTTTTTTTTCTTTTAAAACCAACTTTTTTTTTGCTGGAAATCTATATTTAATGTGTCAATACTAATGAATCAACAATTTCCTCACCTCCATTACCATTGTTTGAGCTTGAGGCCCGGCAGGTGTTTAATGGCCGCCACTCACCTCAGCTCAGCTCCCGCTCGGCAGTTTGAACGATTAGGCCCCGCCCACAAACGCCATGAAACGCCCCCCAATTGGTCAACCATCACATCACTCAACGCTAATGAGCGGTAGGTTTGGTCAACGTTCACGTCACTCAACGCTAATGAGCGGTAGGATTGGTCAACCGCTAATGAGCGGATTTTGTCCTTTTTTTGAACGTTTTTTGTATACTGTCCGAACAATTTTTGTCTGACCAAAAAGTAAATACGCCTATTAGACTCCCCTAATAAGCTTTCTTTTAATATAACATGCATGTAGGTACGCTCTAACTTTTGAGTGTATAGCGGACAGACCGACAAACAGACAGACAAACCAACTCTTTTATATAGATTTGGTATATAGAAATCAGTTTCTTAGTAAATTTTTAAAAAATATTTCAAAGCTTTTAAAACATGCCTATTCGTATCCTTGCACCTAAAAAAGCTTAAGTTTAAGAGCCTCTTCGAAGGCCGGCAAACAAGCACAATTAGCAGAAACTCGCAATGGTAATTAATTTGATCTGGGGGTGGGTCCGGCTTCTAGCGCAATATTTTTTAAACTAGCTCAAATGATCATGGAAACTCTATTTGCACTGGTCGTAATTTGCACTTGAAATTCCTCAATCTTTTGCGCTGCTTTGGCAGATTTTGGGCGAATTGTGCTGAAAAAACCAGCGCAACCTAGTGGAAACTCTGATCATGTCATGAGTCCTTGCTCTGTATGGAGTTAGCTATTCTAAGGCTAGGCTGCTGTGGAGACACTACAATTAGCCTCAGTAGAGCACATTTTCTGATATGGGCTTTAAAGTGGCTAAACCATGGATCCGCAAGCTTAGTGCTCACCAATTTCATGCTCGGCCAATCTCATGGGATTTTCCGAGTTCCATCTAATTACCTATTTATAACAAGCTCTTCAGGCCAGATTGGATCTCCCTGCATGAGCTCATTGTCAGTGAAGAGTGGGAAATAGTGCCCAGCTGCAGGTATTAATTGTTGGAGCTGCTATTTAAAGAAGCTGCTTCAGTGTTGTGAAGAAATCAGAGTTGGACAAAGACAGAATACCTCCATTTTCAGATGTAGTTTTTGAGGTTTTGATGGAAAAGACAGTGGGTTGGCCTTTTGCATTGCAGAGCACATTTCTCACAGACAACTCATCCAGGTTGGTTGCCAAGAAGTGGCTACCAGGGTGAACATAGTGACAAACATTCAAGTCAGATGAGGAAAAAGGTTAATAGCCTGAAGGAGTGAGAGTAAAGGGGTAAAGAACAAGAAAAAAAAGATACTAGCCCTGCAGTTTAGGAAATTCTCCAGTTAGCCATTCTTTATTTTCCCCCTTATTATCATTCATTTTTGAGACTGTTAACCTTTTTCATTATCTGCTCTTATGTGTTTCAGATGTTTGCCACTATGTTCACTCTGGTAGCCAGCCATTTCTTGGCATTCTTGTGTATGACATGCACTTCCTGTACATCAAACTTGCTTACTGTGTCACACTTTTATAATGGAAAATCCATATGTCAGCATGTCGGAATGAAAAAAACCTGATCTAAATGCCAATTTTATAATGGGAAAACTCTAAACATGTTAACATTTCACTGTCATGGTTTGTTAATGAACCAATCAAATCACTTGATGCTTTTGGTAAAAACTTTAACTGAAATTTCTAATTTCGGATGTACAAGTTGTTGTATGTATGTAACTCCTTTAACGTAGGAAAATGTCCCATGGCACTTCACAGAAAAATTAGTGCAGAACCAAAGAAGGCGATAGTGCGAGGGGTGAATAGAGGTTGTTCAACAGTGTAGCTGTTCAAGGGTCTTGAAATAGGAGAGAGCGGTGGAGAGTTTTAGGTAGGGAATTCCAGAGCTCAGGGCTTGGGTTGCTGAAGGCAAAATGGCCAATGGTGGGGCAAAGGGAGTGGGGGGATGCACAAGATACCCAACTTGGAAGATCGCAGAGTTCTCATAGGGTTGTAGAACTACAGATAGGGAGGAACATGGCCATGAAGGGATTTGAACATGCGGATGAGAATTTTAAATTGTGGGACTAGCATCCAATGTATGTCAGTGAGCACAGGGGTGATCAGTGAATGGGACTTGGTGCAGGTTAGATACGGGCAACAGAGATTTGGATGAGCTGAAATTTAGGGAGGTTGGGAGGCTGGTCAGGTGAGCATTGGAATAATCGAGTCTGAAGGTGACAAAGGTTTGCTAGGAATGGAAGTTACGTGGTCAGTAGTGTAGTGGGAATAGGCTCGAGAGAGAGAGCAGGAGGTGGGCCTCATGGACAGAATGAGCTTAAAGAAGACATAAGAGGGAAGATAGGAAAGAAGCTAAAGAAAGACGTGGGATCAGGACTAGAGCAGGGGGAACGTTGGAGGATGTTTTCCTTGGTTGGAAAAGGGACGGGGATCCAGCAGAGGCAGCTGAACAGATGGTCTCTGTGATGAAATATTCCATTCATCACTCATCAGTATTTCTCTGCCTGTGACTGTGGTTGGTTTCAGTTTCATTTCCATTGTATTGTACTGTGTGTAGGGCTCCGCCCATACCTGGCTCCTATGTAAGCTGGCCCAGCCTGCAGCACATCCAGTATGGCAGACCTCTGGATGGAAGATACATTCTCCTCTGTGTGTTACCTTCTAAGTCAATAAAAGCCTTGTTTTGTTTCGCTAACATCGAGTCTCGGATTTATTGAGGCACATCAGTCTTAAATGTAGAAGTCCATGAGCTCCTCGCACTTGGAGGTGTGGGTGGAGTGGGCAAGGAGAGAATTTTTTTTTTTTTAAACGTGTGTGTGCGAGAGAAAAGTGAACATAAGACTATACTGATTACACACCTGAAAACATATTCAGCTAAGAAAGACAACGAATCTTTACTCATCCTAATCTGAGTTATTTAATAAAATATTTGAATTTTGAAAGTAAATAAAGCCTTTAGTTATTATGGCCTAGAATTTCCTATTAAAATAAGTGATGCTAATGGTGCTTGCCATTATTTATGCGCAAATGGTATAGCAACTTCAGGCGAGGTGCAGATGCGCAGTTAAACTCATGAAAAGTTGCTGTTAGAGTTGCGCCGCTCCGCCGTTAGCTTTGTGAAAACGTCATCTCTCTGTCTGCCTCACCATTGAAATGCGTGAAGTTGCTGTATTCGCACGGTAGATGCAAACTAAACTCACCACAGATAGTTAAGTTGTCCATTCCAGTCCAAGTACCCTTTTAATGAAGTGATAAGTTAATGACTGCCAGTCAACCTTGCTGGCACTGAAAATTAGCTGACAAGTGTGGAGACTCATTCGTTCAGGTTTTAATTGTTGAAGATTTTAAAATGGCAAATCTTAAATGAATTGTTTTTCACTTTAACTTTGTCTTTTTTCTCTCTCAATCCAATCTTTCTTTCCCTCTTTCTGTACTTGATTCCTCCTTCCCCGCCTCACTTACTGTATGCACTTGCTCCATGCCCCCCTCCAGGCCCTGTGTGGACAGCCTCTGCAGCCGCAGACTCACCGCACTCCAGCCAGTGTGTGCAAAAACAGCTGTCCACCTGTGTGATGGAAACAGTAAACATTTACAATGGTGAAGCACATTGATTTGGCACATCACAGAAGCTCATATGCTGCACTGACCTTATACCCAACCAACATGTTTTAAACATACAGCTGGACAGAGCAACAATGCAACATTCACCTTTCCTCACTCCAATGTCTGATTGGGCGCCAGACAATGAACTGCCACTGATGTCCAGCAGCTGAGTGAGCCTTTCCTCTTCCTCCGTCAATTGCAGAACAGCTGTGGTGTATGTAACCTGTTCCACCTTAAGAGAACTACCTTAAGAGATGTACTACTTTCTCTTGGCTGCTGTATACTGTAATACTGTAATACCGGTGGTGACCACACCGGTATATAAGTGTTGTGCAAGGATCTGCTGGGCAGTTCAGCCCTGACCTTCGAATAGTAAAGACCTGTTAAAAGTTATTCTTGTTGTCTGTGTCCAGTGATTGATCCTAAACCTAACTGGGACATACAGACTCAACAGTGGCGACGAGTCCGATCTTACCCTGCGGCAAATTTACATCCAAGGCAGCTTCGTCCTCAAAACGGGCGTCGAGAAGAGGCATCCGCCCTCATCATCCTGCTGAGCACCATCGCACGGGAGGCATCGAGAACCCGGGTTAAAAAGAAAAAGAATTCTGACCACGAAGCCCTCCATCAGCGACAGGCAGTGATCATCCCTTCTACCACGGTGGTGGGTAAGCCGATCAGCGACACGAGCAGAAAGTCGGCTGCGTTGACTGTGGAGTAGGGGAGGGAAAACGGAGGAATAAGGGCGGAGAGCTCGACCACGGCTGGTACAAAGGGCCGGGCTGCAATCAAGGCCGAGAGGCGCAGCGACTGGGGCAGCTTAAGGCTCGAGAGCCGCGGAGAACTCAAACGCAGCCGGTGTAAAGGACCGGGCTGCAAGCGGGGCTGCGAGGCAAAGCAGCGTCGGGGAGTTGAGAAGCTTAAGGCACGAGAGCCGCGGAGAATTCAAACGCAGCCGGTGTAAAGGACCGGGCTGCAAGCGGGGCTGCAAGGTAAAGCAGCGTCGGGGAGTGAGAACCGCTGGGGAGGCGAGAACGGCAGCAGCAAGGCAATCGCCATTGCAGCCAGCGGGGGAAGAAGACAAGCGCGGGAAGCCGCCATTTAAAAAAAAACTTTAAAATGTTTTTAAACTTGCAAGGATGCCTAAACATGGGAGCATTAATACCTTTGATAGTGATGTCGAAGATTGGACTACGTATGTAGAACGCCTGGAAGTTTATTGTAAAGCAAATAAGGTACCAGATGATGAGAAAGCATTAACCTTATTAAGCTCAATGGGGGCGAAGACATACGGGCTATTGAAGCACCTTCTATCACCAAATAAACCGGCGGATCAGACCTTCGCGAATATTGTTACTGTCCTGAAAAATCATTTAAACCCCACGCCGCTGATGATAGCGGAACGATTTAAATTTTACAGAAGAACGCAGTTGAAAGACGAAAGCAACGCTGAATTTTTAATTGAACTACGTAAGCTATTGAAGTACTGTCAGTTTGGGACAGGGCTAGCAGATGCGCTGAGAGATAAATTTGTGTGTGGATTGTTAAAAGAAGGAACACAAAAGCGACTGCTTGAAGAGAATGATCTTACGCTTGATAAAGCTGTCACTATTGCAGCATCGCAAGAAGCCGCAGCAAGAGGCACTGCGGAAATGCAGCTACGGTCACCGGAACTCTGCACCAATCAAATGGTCTTGAGTACAGTAAAATGTTATCGTTGTGGAAAGGCAACGCACGATCAGAACCAGTGCTGGTTCAAAAATCAGGAATGCAGAAAATGTGGCAGGCTTGGTCACATAGCTAAAGTATGCCGGTCAGGAAAGAAGACCAGCAACAAAAAGTCACCGCAGGAAAAGTACAAAAAGGTACACAAGGTGACAGAGAACAGTTCGAACGAACAGAAGTCAGATTCAGACGCCAGCAGTAATGAACTGGGTAGTCTAAGAGTACACAATGTTGGTAAGGAAGCAGACCTCCAAACAATTTGGGTCACACTTCAGATAGCAGGAGTCCAAGTGAAGATGGAATTGGACACTGGATCGGCATTGACGGTCATGAATAAGAAAGATTACAAAAGGTTATTCCCACATATTCCCCTACGGGATACGGAGATTGTATTGAAAACATACACGGGGCAAAGAGTATACCCCATCGGGAAGATAGAGGTAAAGGTGGTCCACAAGGGCAAAGAAAGCCGAGGAACGGACTTATATGTGCTACCTGAGGGAGGGCCACCACTACTGGGACGGGAGTGGATTAGGAAAATAAATATGGACTGGCATTCCTTAAAAGCACTAACGGTAGATTCCGGTACAAAAGATGTCAAACCTAAACGATTGTCCAGAATATTGGACGATGCTAAAGAGGTGTTCCAACAAGGACTGGGAACACTGAGAGGAATTACGGCAAACATCAAGATTGAACAACATGCAAACCTGAAATTTTTCAAAGCCAGACCGGTACCTTATGCAATACGACCTGCTGTGGAAGCTGAGCTGGAAGGGCTAGAACGTTCAGGAGTACTGTCTAAGGTAGACTGGAGTGAGTGGGCCACGCCCATTGTCCCAGTCATGAAGCGTTCATCGAGCAACAAGCCGGGGGAACCGGGGAAGGTTCGCATCTGTGGTGATTTCAAGATCACTGTTAATCCGGTGCTTCACACGGTGCAGTATCCGCTTCCACGGATTGAGGATATCTTCGCTTCATTGTCTGGCGGGGAACACTTCACCAAGATAGACCTGGCGCAGGCGTACTTACAGATGGAAGTTGAGGAAGAGTCACGCCAGTATCTCACGATCAACACGCATAGAGGCTTGTACCGGTATAATAGACTGGTTTTTGGAGTGGCATCGGCTCCAGCAATTTGGCAGAGGGCCATGGAGCAGGTATTACAGGGAATTCCAGGTACACAATGTTACCTGGACGATATTCTGATTACAGGAGATGATGACGAGGAACACCTTGCAAACTTGGAACTGGTGCTCACCAGATTGAAAGAATATGGTCTTCGAGTTAATCGCCAGAAATGTGAATTCTTTCAGAAGCGGATCTCGTACTGTGGTCATGTCATTGACCAGGAGGGGCTTCATAAGTCTCCTGACAAGATCGAAGCTGTTGTGAAGGCTCCCGCTCCGGATAATGTATCCCAATTGAGGTCGTTTCTAGGGTTGATGAACTATTACCATAAGTTTCTGCCAAATTTATCCACGGTGCTGCACCCGCTGAACGCTCTTTTGCAGAAGGGAGTACCATGGAAGTGGAGCGAGGACTGTAAGAGGGCCTTTCGCGAAAGCAAGGCATTGATCACCTCAGAGGAAGTGTTGGCTCACTTCAACCCAACGCTGCCTATTCGTTTGGCTTGTGATGCTTCTCCATATGGTATTGGGGCAGTACTCTCACACAAGTTGCCAAATGGCCAGGAGAGGCCAGTTGCGTTCGCATCCAGATCATTGACCTCCGCTGAGCGCAATTATGCTCAGATAGATAGGGAGGCTCTCAACCTTGTGTGGGGAGTAAAGAAGTTTAATCATTACCTGCAGGGCCAAAAGTTTACACTTCTGACAGACCACCAGCCGTTGGTATCCATTTTTAACCCTAAGAAGGGTGTTTCGGTGATGACAGCACAGAGACTCCAGAGATGGTCCCTTTTCCTAGGGGCACATCAATATCAGATAGAATTCAAAGGTACAAAGCAGCATGGTAATGCTGATGGGCTGTGGCGCCTGCCACTACCTACAGAGGAGGAGGCACCGACGGTTGACCCTGTTGAGTTATTTCACTCGACCATCATCGAATGTTTACCAGTCACCAATGCAAGTATTGAAAGAGAAACCAGGAATGACCCGACACTGTCCAGGGTCTACGAAGTGACAGTGAAGGGATGGCCAGCACATGGTGATCCACTGTTACCGGCATTCTCAGCAAGACGAGAACAGCTGTCCGTCTGTCAAGGAACATTGATGTATGGAACAAGGGTGATTATTCCTCCTAAGTTAAGAGAGAGAGTTCTAAAGGAACTGCATGAAGGTCATCTGGGGGGAGTCAAGATGAAAAGCCTTGCTAGGGCTTATGTGTGGTGGCCGGGTATCGACCAACAGATAGAGGAGCTGACGAAAAGCTGCTCAGGGTGCCAAAAAGTGCAAAATGCACCTCCGATTGCACCGCTGCATCCATGGGAATGGCCTTCAACCCCATGGCAACGTGTACATATTGACTTTGCTGGTCCTTTCATGGACTCCATGTTTTTAATTGCGGTGGACACACATTCTAAATGGTCAGAAGTGATTAAGATGACTACCACTACCTCGGAAAAGACGATCGCGGTGTTAAGAACGATATTTGCGAGAAATGGATTGCCAGAACAAATATGTTCAGACAATGGACCGCAGTTCGTGTCAGAAGAATTCCAGGGATTCATGAAGAAGAATGGGGTGAAACATTATACCTCTGCCCCATATCATCCGACTACAAATGGGTTGGCCGAGAGATTTGTACAAACGTTTAAAAAAGCAATAAAGAGCCATGAGCGAAGATCAGATTCCACTACAACACAAGGTGGACAAATTCCTACTGGCATATCGAAACGCCACTCATGCAGTGACAAACCAAAGTCCTGCCATGATGTTCTACAACAGGAGGTTGCGGTCCAGGTTGGACTTGTTAAAACCAAATGTGCGGAGGGAAGTTGAAAACAAACAGTTCCAGCATATAAATAACAAGACCACTCGGAGTTTCGAAATAGGACAACCAGTGTTAGCCCGGGACTATAAAAATGAGAAATGGCAATCTGGAACAATTCGGGCCAGACAAGGACCCCTGATGTACACGGTAGATATTGGTGAAAATGTAATACGGCGTCAACTGGTAGAATCGAGAACAAGGGTCGAACCCATGGTTACGGCAGAGACAACCGTGAAAGAAGTTAGTGAACCTGAAGCATTTACCTCAGAAGTGAATGTACCTGATGATGATGTCCAATCCATAAGAGACCAACTAGATGAGTCACCCCAGCAACGAGAATCAGAGACCCCTGAAAGGCGTTATCCAACTCGAATCAGGAGGCCTCCTCAGAGACTGAATCTTTGAACTGTTTTGCATGAAGTTGTATATATATATATATATATATGTTATTATGTTATGTTAAATGGGGATATAACTGTTAAGCTAAAAAGGGAGGATTGTGGTGTATGTAACCTGTTCCACCTTAAGAGAACTACCTTAAGAGATGTACTACTTTCTTTTGGCTGCTGTATACTGTAATACTGTAATACCGGTGGTGACCACACCGGTATATAAGTGTTGTGCAAGGATTTGCTGGGCAGGTCAGCCCTGACCTTCGAATAGTAAAGACCTGTTAAAAGTTATTCTTGTTGTCTGTGTCCAGTGATTGATCCTAAACCTAACTGGGACATACAGACTCAACAACAGCCACACCACTGTCTGTCATGGCACGCTCTCTGGCGTTATGTGCCATCTTACACTGCACAGAGATGAAAATTAGACTTCAGTTTTTGCTTCATTGTTTGCTAAAAGAAACAAGCTGGCTGTTTTAGAGACTGGGTATTGTTCACTAATTACAATTTCACCCCTCAAATCTGGAGTACTGATAAAAGATCTTTACAAGCACATAGTGTCTCTGACTGTCTCCAAAGCAATTGAATATTATGACTAGTTGACTGCACGATGAAGTCACAGCACAACACCTACACACTTGCACAACGTTTTAGGAAATTTTACATTTAAAATATTTAATAACTGTACAAACCTTAGCAGGTTGTATTAAATCATTGAGTTTTTTGTGACACTACTGCAGTACGTGGCACGGTGGAGTTGGTGCTAACAGCCTGCGCAGCCTCCTTCCATGCTGACATGCTTCCTTTACGTGGCACTCTGGACTTTTCACTCCTGATGAGAGGCTGATGCTTTGCCTCCACCTCATTGAGGAGTGTGTTGAGGTCATCTTCACTTAAGTTGTGAGCCCTCTTCCTCTCGTCTATCTTTGCTGTTTCCATATTCTCTCTAAGTGCATGCCTTTGCTTTTACTTTGCTCAGCATTTTACAAACTGTCCATTTCACTTTGCTGGTCAATTAAAAGTCTGTAAAAGCCTAGAAACTTTTAAACATTAAAAAGCACATATATTTAACTAACACAGGTAATTTAAATAGGACTCACCGCTGCAGACTGAATAAAGCTTCTGTGGGTGTGGTTTTTCCTTCTGTCAATTTTGACAAATTTTGTGGGTGTGTCTGTCCCATGTGATCCCAGGTTTGCATACGCACAACGGTGCGCTCCTAGGTTCTATGGGGCACCATACTGCACACAACTCTGTAGTGTTTGAAAGCAAGTTCTCGAAGGGGGGGTTTGCATGAGGTAAGTGCGGATTTCCTTCGGATGCCGGCAGCCGCGAATTCAGGGCCAAAATGCTAGAGGAGCTACTAAGTGAAAACTGCCACAACTTTTCCTGAAACTGCATCTACACAATATTAAAGCCAAAGCCCTAAGCTCTGGAATTCCCTCCCTAAACCTCTCTTCCCTCCTTTAAGGTGCTCCTTAAAACCTACCCCTTTGACCAAACGTTTGCTCATCTGCCCTAATATCTCCTGCTGTGGCTCTGCTTTAAATGTTGTTTGATAAAGCTCCTGTGAAGCGCCTTGAGATGTTTTACTATGTTAAAGGCGCTGTATAAAATACAAGTGGTTGTTGTTGTTTGGATTAATTTCCATGACATCCTATTGGGTTCTGAGCTTGGGGGGGTGAAACAAGGGGGTGAGTCTGTAGTGTGTGGCTGGGCGACGCTCGCCTGCTCGCTAGGGGGCGGCCGCGGTTCAGCCGGCCTTTATTTGGAGAGGGAAGGAAGGCAGGGCCTTCGCTTCCGGCTCCGTGTGGCGGCTGGGTTAGTCGGCGCTTGGGTGGAGGCAAACCGCGAAGATGCCGCTGGGTTTGAAGCCGTCGTGCAGCGTGTGCAAGGCCAACTCGTCGGCCATGTGGAGGAAGAGCAGCCAGGGCGAGATCGTCTGTAACAACTGCGCCGGCAGAAGTCCCGGGCCCGGCTCGCTGTCCGGCTCCACCTCGGGGCCCGGGGCGGCGCCCGCCGCGCACCAGAGCAATGGCAGCGGGAAGCAGGTGAAGTGGCGGCCGGGGAGAGTGAGCTCGGCTGTAACCCCCGGACTGACTGCAGACCCTGCCGGGGCCCGCGGGGAGCGGTCAGGTTGTCTCTGGAAACCGGGAGACAGCAGCAATCGGCAGGCGGGCCAGGGGCCTTTAACAGCCTGAAATCATTTTGTATATTTGCCGATAAGTTGTCTTCTGTTCAAGATCAACATAACACGAGTAAAACTGCAGAATTAATTTTGTATTTATCCATAAAGGAAGTCTGACTATATTCAAAAGTGTGCCCACTAGTTGTCTTCATCATCATGTGTATATAGGGGAACCACAATACAATTTAAATGCCTTTAAAAATGGGGGGGAAAAAAGACAGTTATTTGAGCACAATATACTTTTATGAAAGATTTCAGTAAGTGCCAATGGGCTGGGATACTGAAGGCACCAGGAGGGAACCCTGCGGCTGTTTCTGCTGCAGCAGACTGAGGAGATTTAATACAGGTTTTTAGATGAAGTGTATAAGGAAAGATTATTTCCTGTACTTAGGGACTCGATCAATTTAGAATTGTCACTAAGAGTGAGCAGAGAGGTCCAGGAGAAATGTCTTCACTGGTTTGATTGTTGGAGCTTGGAGTGGAGCCAGAGACCATTATACCTTGTAACAACAACAACTTATATATTTATATAGCGCCTTTAATGTAATAAAACATCCCAAGGTGCTTCATAGGAATGTTATAAAAAAAAAATGTTGACACCGCGCCATATAAGATGTTATGGCAGATGACCAAAAGCTTGGTTGAAGAAGTAGGTTTTAAGGAGAATCTTAAAGGAGGAAAGAGAAGTAGAGAGGCAGAGATTTAGGGAGGGAATTCCAGAGTTTAGGATCTAGGCAGCTGAAGGCAAGACCGCCAGTGGTGGAGCATTTAAAATTGGGGATGTTCAAAAGTTCAGAATAGGTGGAGCGCAGAGATCTAGGGGGATTATAGGGCTGGAGGAGATTACAGAGATAGGCCATGGCGGGATTTGAAAACAAGGATGAGAATTTTAAAATCGAGGCGTTGCTTAACTGGGAGCCAATGTAGGTCAGCAAGCACAGGAGAGATGGGTGAGCAGCACATGGTGCGAGTTAGCACACGGGCAGCAGATTTTGGATGACCTCAAGTTTATGGAGAGTAGAACTAGGGAGGCTGACCAGAAGTGCATTGGAATAGTCAAGTCTAGCTGTGACAAAGGCATGGTTGAGGGTTTCAGCAGCCGATAAGTTGAGTTAAGGGCGGAGACGGGCGATGTTACGAAGGTGGAAATGGGCAGTCTTAGTGATAGAACGGATATGAGGTAGGAAGCTCAATTCGTGATCAAATATAACACCAAGGTTGCAAACGGACGTGGTCAGCCTTAGACAGTTGCCGGGGAGAGAGATCGAATCAGTGGAAAGGGAATGGAGTTTGTGGCGTGAACCGAAGACAGTAGCTTCGGTCCTCCTGATATTTAATTGGAGGTAATTTCTACTCATCCAGTGCTGGATGTCAGACAAGCAGTCTGATAGTATAGACACAGTGGAGGGTTAGGGAGAGGGCATCATTCACGTACATGTGAAAACTCATGTTGTGTTGCCGGATGATGTCACCGAAGGGCAAAATAGGAATGAAACCAGGTGCGTGCAGTCCCATCCAGCTGGACAACAGTGGAGAGGCGGGAGCAGAATTTTATGGTCAACCGTGTAAAAGGCGGTAGACAGGTCCAGAAGGACGAGAATTATCTTTGTCACAGTCAATTAGGATGTCATTTGTGACCTTGGTAAAAGCAGTTGCAGTACAGTGGCGGGGCGGAAGCCTGTTTGGAGGGATTCAAACAAGGAGTTCTGGGAAAGATGGGCATGGATTTGGGAGGCGACAACACATTCAAGAACTTTGGAGAGGAAATGGAGGTTGGAGATGGGGCAATAGCTTGCAAGGACAGAGGGGCCGAGGATTGTTTTTTTGAGGAGAGGGGTGATGACGGCAGATATGAAGGAAAGGGGGACAATACCGGAGGAGGGAGCCAGGAAGAAAAGTTGGGTTGTCAGCAATTTAGTAGGAATAGGATCGAGAGAGCAGGAGGTCGGTCTCATTGACGAGATGAGCTTTGAAAGAGCAAGAGGGGAGATAGGAAAGAAATTAGGGAAAATATGTAAATTTAGGGTTACGGCAGGGGGGAAATGGAGAGCAAGTAAGGTCCGGTGGGCTAGGAGACGGAGGAAATTGAAAGCAGAAGCAGTTGAACGGATGTTGTCGATCTTTTTAACAAAGAAGTCCATGAGCTCCTCACATTTATTGTTGGAGGTGAGGGAGGAGGGGGCAGGGGAGCGTGGTTTGAGAAGAGCGTGCTGGAGAGGAGAAGCCTGGTATTTTTGCCGTCCTGGATAATCTTGGAATAGTGGGCGGTTTTAGTGATGGAGAGCAGGGCCCAGTCGTGCTTTATATGATCGAGCCAAATCTGGTGATGGATGATTAGACCAATTGTCTGCCAAAGACATTCAAGTCTGCATCCCTTGGACTTAAGGGAGCTGAGATGAGGGGCATACCAGGAGGAATGACTAGGATGAGAGGGGTAATGATTTTAGTGGGGACAAGGGCATCAGTGATAGTGGTGAGGGTGTGATTTAGTAAGTCAATAGCTGAATTTAAGGGGGAAATGGATAAGCATTTGAAGCCGAGGAAGATACAGGGCTATGGGTTTAGTTCTGGTGTGCACTAGCACAGAGCCAGCACAGACATGGTGGGCTCCTTCTGTGCTATAATGTTCCTGGAGAGAGCTTGCATCAGAAGGAACATGGGGTCCAAACTGAAATATTAACTTGTTTTCATGAAAAATTGGGGACACAATTGAGCAATACAATCCTGAAATGCTGCTAAATTTCTGGTAATCTCAGCAGTAAGTGTGAATTGGCTATTCAGTCATAGAGGGCACTATAGTTGAGAATCAGCCTGCCCTTATCAAACATCCATACACACTTTCCAGTAGAAATCACTGGATAATAACAAGGCACAGGAATCCTGGCTGAGATCCTCCACCCCCCCCCACTCCTGCGAGCCTTAAGGCCAGTTCTAGCATTCCACTTTCTGTTCAAGTTGACTCCGCATAGACCAGGAATCAAATTTGGGAGCTTCTTCATGGTATGGCTGTGAATTTACCCAATAGCCCTTTGAGGGACCTGTATCCTGTGGTGATTTGCCTTGCCCCCTATTTTGTTTCTTTTGAGAGCCATCTTATTAGTGTTTCTGTGTAATCGTTTTTGCTGAGGTCACTCTCAAATTGCTTTCAGCAGGGAGCTTGAGCTCTGTTGGTGTTTCTGTAAGCTTTTTTTTATTCATTTCTGGGATGTGGGTGTCGCTGGCAAGGCCAGCATTTATTGCCCATCCCTAATTGCCCTTGAGAAGGTGGTGATGAGCCGCCTTCTTGACCTGCTGCAGTCCGTGTGGTGATGGTACTCCCACAGTGCTGTTAGGGAGGGAGTTCCAGGATTTTGACCCAGCGACGATGAAGGATCGGCGATATACTTCTAAGTCAGGATGGTGTGTGACTTGGAGATGGTGGTGTTCCCATGCACCTGCTGCCCTTGTCCCTCTAGGTGGAAGAGGTCGCGAGTTTGGGAGGTGCTGCCGAAGAAGCCTTGGCGAGTTGCTGCAGTGCATCTTGTAGATAGTACACACTGCAGCCACGGTACGCCGGTGGTGGAGGGAGTGAATGTTTAAGGTGGTGGATGGGGTGTTAATCAAGCGGGCTGCTTTGTCCTGAATGGTGTCGAGCTTCTTGAGTGCTGTTGGAGCTGCACTCATCCAGGCAAGTGGAAAGTATTCCATCACACTCCTTACTTGTGCTTTGTAGATGGTGGAAAGGCTTTGGGGAGTCAGGAGGTGAGACATTCGCCACAGAATACCTAGCCTCTGACCTGCTCTTGTTTCCACAGTATTTATGTGGCTGGTCCAGTTAAGTTTCTGGTCAATGGTGACCTCCCCCAGGATGTTGATGGTGGGGGATTCGGCGATGGTAATGCCGTTGAATGTCAAGGGGAGGTGGTTAGACTCTCGCTTGTTGGAGGTAGTCATTGCCTGGCACTTCTGTGGCGCGAATGTTACCTGTCACTTAGCCCAGAGTTTAGAGTTTCCTGAGCTCAGTTATTAATACCACAGATGAGACTAGTGATAAACTTCCTCTGGATAACAGTAGGTGAATGCAAGCTTGGAGATGCCCCTTTTGCTAAATGAACCCAGGTATTCGGTTTAATTGGCGGGTTTTACTAACTGTGCTGGGCTGGCTTTATTATTCTGTTGAAGTATGTCACTTAGTAATGCATACCCAAAATATATTCATATTGAAGTAACAACAGAAAATGCTGGAAAAACTCAGCAGGCCA